>NC_091687.1:113745000-113747500 GCF_041296265.1 Equus caballus | reverse complement strand
CCTAACCCTAACCCTAACCCTAACCCTAACCCTAACCCTAACCCTAACCCTAACCCTAACCCTAACCCTAACCCTAACCCTAACCCTAACCCTAACCCTAACCCTAACCCTAACCCTAACCCTAACCCTAACCCTAACCCTAACCCTAACCCTAACCCTAACCCTAACCCTAACCCTAACCCTAACCCTAACCCTAACCCTAACCCTAACCCTAACCCTAACCCTAACCCTAACCCTAACCCTAACCCTAACCCTAACCCTAACCCTAACCCTAACCCTAACCCTAACCCTAACCCTAACCCTAACCCTAACCCTAACCCTAACCCTAACCCTAACCCTAACCCTAACCCTAACCCTAACCCTAACCCTAACCCTAACCCTAACCCTAACCCTAACCCTAACCCTAACCCTAACCCTAACCCTAACCCTAACCCTAACCCTAACCCTAACCCTAACCCTAACCCTAACCCTAACCCTAACCCTAACCCTAACCCTAACCCTAACCCTAACCCTAACCCTAACCCTAACCTAACCCTAACCCTAACCCTAACCCTAACCCTAACCCTAACCCTAACCCTAACCCTAACCCTAACCCTAACCCTAACCCTAACCCTAACCCTAACCCTAACCCTAACCCTAACCCTAACCCTAACCCTAACCCTAACCCTAACCCTAACCCTAACCCTAACCCTAACCCTAACCCTAACCCTAACCCTAACCCTAACCCTAACCCTAACCCTAACCCTAACCCTAACCCTAACCCTAACCCTAACCCTAACCCTAACCCTAACCCTAACCCTAACCCTAACCCTAACCCTAACCCTAACCCTAACCCTAACCCTAACCCTAACCCTAACCCTAACCCTAACCCTAACCCTAACCCTAACCCTAACCCTAACCCTAACCCTAACCCTAACCCTAACCCTAACCCTAACCCTAACCCTAACCCTAACCCTAACCCTAACCCTAACCCTAACCCTAACCCTAACCCTAACCCTAACCCTAACCCTAACCCTAACCCTAACCCTAACCCTAACCCTAACCCTAACCCTAACCCTAACCCTAACCCTAACCCTAACCCTAACCCTAACCCTAACCCTAACCCTAACCCTAACCCTAACCCTAACCCTAACCCTAACCCTAACCCTAACCCTAACCCTAACCCTAACCCTAACCCTAACCCTAACCCTAACCCTAACCCTAACCCTAACCCTAACCCTAACCCTAACCCTAACCCTAACCCTAACCCTAACCCTAACCTAACCCTAACCCTAACCCTAACCCTAACCCTAACCCTAACCCTAACCCTAACCCTAACCCTAACCCTAACCCTAACCCTAACCCTAACCCTAACCCTAACCCTAACCCTAACCCTAACCCTAACCCTAACCCTAACCCTAACCCTAACCCTAACCCTAACCCTAACCCTAACCCTAACCCTAACCCTAACCCTAACCCTAACCCTAACCCTAACCCTAACCCTAACCCTAACCCTAACCCTAACCCTAACCCTAACCTAACCCTAACCCTAACCCTAACCCTAACCCTAACCCTAACCCTAACCCTAACCCTAACCCTAACCCTAACCCTAACCCTAACCCTAACCCTAACCCTAACCCTAACCCTAACCCTAACCCTAACCCTAACCCTAACCCTAACCCTACCCTAACCCTAACCCTAACCCTAACCCTAACCCTAACCCTAACCCTAACCCTAACCCTAACCCTAACCCTAACCCTAACCCTAACCCTAACCCTAACCCTAACCCTAACCCTAACCCTAACCCTAACCCTAACCCTAACCCTAACCCTAACCCTAACCCTAACCCTAACCCTAACCCTAACCCTAACCCTAACCCTAACCCTAACCCTAACCCTAACCCTAACCCTAACCCTAACCCTAACCCTAACCCTAACCCTAACCCTAACCCTAACCCTAACCCTAACCCTAACCCTAACCCTAACCCTAACCCTAACCCTAACCCTAACCCTAACCCTAACCCTAACCCTAACCCTAACCCTAACCCTAACCCTAACCCTAACCCTAACCCTAACCCTAACCCTAACCCTAACCCTAACCCTAACCCTAACCCTAACCCTAACCCTAACCCTAACCCTAACCCTAACCCTAACCCTAACCCTAACCCTAACCCTAACCCTAACCCTAACCCTAACCCTAACCCTAACCCTAACCCTAACCCTAACCCTAACCCTAACCCTAACCCTAACCCTAACCCTAACCCTAACCCTAACCCTAACCCTAACCCTAACCCTAACCCTAACCCTAACCCTAACCCTAACCCTAACCCTAACCCTAACCCTAACCCTAACCCTAACCCTAACCCTAACCCTAACCCTAACCCTAACCCTAACCCTAACCCTAACCCTAACCCTAACCCTAACCCTAACCCTAACCTAACCCTAACCCTAACCCTAACCCTAACCCTAACCCTAACCCTAACCCTAACCCTAACCCTAACCCTAACCCTAACCCTAACCCT